>NW_024097601.1:0-15653 GCF_016545835.1 Crotalus tigris
TTTTCCAATGTATTTTACCAAGAAACATAGATAGGGAAGCTTAGAAAATTAAGTGCCCTCCTAACCATACCCAAGCACTCTGAATTTGTTGACAATGTCCATTTTGCTCTTTGCATTCATGGTTACCTAACCCTAACCCTAAGTGGAATTTTCCTCCAATGGGATTTTCCAATTTATTTTATCAAGAAACATAGATAGGGCAGCATAGAAACATTAGTGCCCTCCTAACCATACCCAAGCAGTACGAATTTTTTGGCAATGTCCATTTTACTCTCCAAGTTAATGGTGACCTAACCATAACACTAAGTGCAATTTTCCTCCAATGGGATTTTCCCATTTGTATTTTACCAGGAAACATATATAGGCCAGGCTAGAAAAGCCAGTGCCCTCCTAATCATACCCAAGCACTCCAATTTTGTTCATGATGTCCATTTTGCTCTCTGAGTTCATGGTGACCTAACCCTAACCCTAAGTGTAATTTTCCTCAAATGGGGTTTTCCAATGTATTTTACCAAGAAACATAGATATGGCAGCGTAGAAACGTAATACCCTCCTAACCATACCCAAGCACTCTGAATTTCTTGGCGATGTCCATTTTCCTCTCCGATTACATGGTGACCTAACCCTAACCCTAAGTGTAATTTTCCTCCAATGGGATTTTTACATGTATTTTTCCAGGAAACATAGAGCCGGCTAGAAGGGTAAGTGCCTTCCTAAGCATACCCAAGCATACTGAATTTCTTGGCAATGTCCATTTCGCTCTGTGCATTCATGGTGACCTAACCCTAACCCTAAGTGGAATTTTCTTCCAATGGGATTTTCCCATGTATTTTACCAGGAAACATAGATAGGCCAGGCTAGAAAACGCAGTGCCCTCCTAACCATACCCAAGTACTCTGAATTTGTTCCTGATGTCCATTTTGGTCTATGCATTCATGGTGATCTAATCTTAACCCTATATGGAATTTTCCTCCAATGGTATTTTCCAATGTATTTTACCAAGAAACATAGATAGGGCAGCGTAGCAACGTAAGTGCCCTCCTAACCATACCCAAGCAGTACGAATTTTTTGGCAATGTCCATTTTCCTCTCCAGGTCATGGAGACCTAACCCTAACCCTAAGTGGAATTTTCCTCCAAATGGATTTTTGCCATGTATTTTACCAAGAAACATATATAGGCCAGGCTAGAAAAGTAAGTGCCCTCCTAACCATAACCAAGCACTCCGAATTTGTTCATTATGTCAATTTTGCTCTATGTGTTCATAGTGACCTAACCCTAACCCTAACTGGAATTTTCCTATAATAGGATTTTCCAATGTATTTTACCAAGAAACATAGATAGGGAAGCCTAGAAAACTAAGTGCCCTCCTAACCATACCCAAGCACTCTGAATTTGTTGACAATGTCCATTTTGCCCTTTGCATTCATGGTTACCTAACCCTAACCCTAAGTGGAATTTTCCTCCAATGGGATTTTCCAATGTATTTTATCAAGAAACATAGATAGGGCAGCATAGATACGTTAGTGCCCTCCTAACCATACCCAAGCAGTACGAATTTTTTGGCAATGTCCATTTTACTCTCCGAGTGAATGGTGACCTAACCCTAACGCTAAGTGCAATTTTCCTCCAATGGGATTTTCCCATGTATTTTACCAAGAAAGACAGGACAGTGTAGAAAACTAAGTGCCCTCCTAACTATACCCAAGCACTCTGAATTTGTTGACAATGTCCATTTTGCTCTTTGCATTCATGGTTACCTAACCCTCACCCTAAGTGGAATTTTCCTCCAATGGGATTTTCCAATGTAATTTTATAAAGAAACATAGATAGGGCAGCATAGAAACGTCAGTGCCCTCCTAACCATACCCAAGCAGTACGAATTTTTTGGCAATGTCCATTTTACTCTCCAAGTTAATGGTGACCTAACCATAACACTAAGTGCAATTTTCCTAAAATGGGATTTTCCCATTTGTATTTTACCAGGAAACATAGATAGGCCAGGCTAGAAAAGTCAGTGCCCTCCTAATCATACCCAAGCACTCCAATTTTGTTCATGATGTCCATTTTGCTCTCTGAGATCATGGTGACCTAACCCTAACCCTAAGAGTAATTTTCCTCAAATGGGGTTTTCCAATGTATTTTACCAAGAAACATAGATAGGGCAGCGTAGAAACGTAATACCCTCCTAACCATACCCAAGAACTCTGAATTTCTTGGCGATGACCATTTTTCTCTCCGACTACATGGTGACCTAACCCTAACCCTAAGTGTAATTTTCCTCCAATGGGATTTTCTCATGTATTTTTCCAGGAAACATAGAGCAGGCTAGAAGGGTAAGTGCCCTCCTAACCATAACCAAGCACTCCGAATTTGTTCATTACGTCTATTTTGATCTATGTGTTCATAGTGACCTAACCCTAACCCTAACTGGAATTTTGTTCCAATGGGATTTTCCCATGTATTTTACCAGGAAACATAGATAGGCCAGTCTAGAAAATGCAGTGCCCTCCTAACCATACCTAAGCACTCCGAATTTGTTCATGATATCTATTTTGCTCTATGAGTTCATGGTGACCTAATCCTATCCCTAAGTGGAATTTTACTACAATAGGATTTTCCCATGTAGTTTACCAAGAAACATAGATAGAGAAGCCTAGAAAAGTAAGTGCCCTCCTAACCATACCCAAGCACTCTGAATTTGTTGACAATGTCCATTTTGCTCCATGCATTCATGATTACCTAATCCTAATCCTAGGTGAAATTTTCCTCCAATGGGATTTTCCAATGTATTTTATCTTGAAACATAGATAGGGCAGCATAGAAACGTTAGTGCCTTCCTAACCATACCCAAGCAGTACGAATTTTTTGGCAATGTGCATTTTACTCTCCGAGTGAATGGTGACCTAACCCTAACGCTAAGTGCAATTTTCCTCCAATGGGATTTTCCCATGTATTTTACCAAGAAAGATAGGACCGTGTAGAAAAGTAAGTGCCCTCCTAACTATACCCAAGTACTCCGAATTTGTTCCTGATGTCCTTTTTGCTCTATGCATTCATGGTGATCTAATCCTAACCCTACATGGAATTTTCCTCCAATGTAATTTCCAAGTGTTTCACCAAGAACACAGATAGGGCAGCTTAGCACAAAGTGCCCTCCTAACCATACCCAAGCAGTACGAATTTTTTGGCAAAGTCCATTTTCCTCTCCAGGTCATGGAGACCTAACCCTAACCCTCAGTGGAATTTTCCTCCAATGGGATTTTTGCCATGTTTTTTACCAAGAAACATATATAGGCCAGGCTAGAAAAGTAAGTGCCCTCATAACCATACCCAAGCACTCCGAATTTGTTCATTAGGTCTATTTTGCTCTATGTGTTCATAGTGACCTAACCCTAACCCTAGGTGGAATTTTCTTCCAATGGGATTTTCCCATGTATTTTACCAGGAAAAATAGATAGGGCAGGCTAAAAAAGTCAGTGACCTCCTAACAATACCCAAACACTCCGAATTTGTTCATGATGTCCTTTTTGCTCTATGCATTCATGGTGATCTAATCCTAACCCTAACTGGAATTTTCCTATAATAGGATTTTCCAATGTATTTTACCAAGAAACATAGATAGGGAAGCCTAGAAAATTAAGTGCCCTCCTAACCATACGCAAGCACTCTGAATTTGTTGACAATGTCCATTTTGCTCTTTGCATTCATGGTTACCTAACCCTAAACCTAAGTGGAATTTTCCTCCAATTGGATTTTCCAATGTATTTTATCAAGAAACATAGATAGGGCAGCATAGAAACATTAGTGCCCTCCTAACCATACCCAAACAGTACGAATTTTTTGGCAATGTCCATTTTACTCTCCAAGTTAATGGTGACCTAACCATAACACTAAGTGCAATTTTCCTCCAATGGGATTTTCCCATTTGTATATTACCAGGAAACATATATAGGCCAGGCTAGAAAAGTCAGTGCACTCCTAATCATACCCAAGCACTCCAATTTTGTTCATGATGTCCATTTTGCTCTCTGAGTTCATGGTGACCTAACCCTAACCCTAAGTGTAATTTTCCTCAAATGGGGTTTTCCAATGTATTTTACCAAGAAACATAGATATGGCAGCGTAGAAACGTAATACCCTCCTAACCATACCCAAGCACTCTGAATTTCTTGGCGATGTCCATTTTCCTCTCCGACTACATGGTGACCTAACCCTAACCCTAAGTGTAATTTTCCTCCAATGGGATTTTTACATGTATTTTTCCAGGAAACATAGAGCCGGCTAGAAGGGTAAGTGCCTTCCTAAGCATACCCAAGCATTCTGAATTTCTTGGCAATGTCCATTTCGCTCTGTGCATTCATGGTGACCTAACCCTAACCCTAAGTGGAATTTTCTTCCAATGGGATTTTCCCATGTATTTTACCAGGAAACATAGATAGGCCAGGCTAGAAAACGCAGTGCCCTCCTAACCATACCCAAGGACTCCGAATTTGTTCCTGATGTCCTTTTTGCTCTATGCATTCATGGTGATCTAATCCTAACCCTACATGGAATTTTCCTCCAATGGTATTTTCCAATGTGTTTTACCAAGAAACACAGATAGGGCAGCGTAGCAACATAAGTGCCCTCCTAACCATACCCAAGCAGTACGAATTTTTTGGCAAAGTCCATTTTCCTCTCCAGGTCATGGAGACCTAACCCTAACCATAAGTGGAATTTTCCTCCAATGGGATTTTTGCCATGTATTTTACCAAGAAACATATATAGGCCAGGCTAGAAAAGTAAGTGCCCTGCTAACCATACCTAAGCACTCCGAATTTGTTCATGATATCTGTTTTGCTCTATGAGTTCATGGTGACCTAACCCTAACCCTAAGTGGAATTTTCCTCCAATTTGATTTTCCCATGTATTTTACCAGGAAACATACATAGGCCAGGCTAGAAAAGTCAATGACCTCCTAACCATAACCAAACACTCCGAATTTGTTCATGATATCCATTTCGCTCTCTGAGTTCATGGTGACCTAACCCTAACCCTAAGTGGAATTTTCCTCCAATGGGATTTTCCCATGTATTTTACCAAGAAAGATAGATAGGACAGTGTAGAAAAGTAAGTGCCCTCCTAACCATACCCAAGTACTCCAAATTTCTTCATGATGTCCATTTTGCTTTCTGAGTTCATGTGACCTAACCCTAACCCTAAGTGGAATTTTCCTCCAATGGGGTTTTCCAATGTATTTTACCAAGAAACATAGATAGGGCAGGCTAGAAAATTCAGTGACTTCCTAAACATACCCAAGCACTCTGAAATTCTTGGCCATGTCCATTTTGCTTTATGCATTCATGGTGACCTAACCCTAACCCTAAGTAGAATTTTCCTCCAATGGGATTTTCCAATGTATTTTACCAAGAAACATAGATAGGGCAGGCTAGAAAATTCAGTGACTTCCTAAACATACCCAAGCACTCTGAAATTCTTGGCCATGTCCATTTTACTCTCAGAGTGAATGGTTACCTAACCCTAACGCTAAGTGCAATTTTCCTCCAATGGGATTTTCCCATGTATTTTACCAAGAAAGATAGGACAGTGTAGAAAAGTAAGTGCCCTCCTAACCATATCCAAGTACACCGAATTTGTTCCTGATGTCCTTTTTGCTCTATGCATTCATGGTGATCTAATCCTAACCCTACATGGAATTTTCCTCCAATGGTAATTTCCAATGTGTTTCACCAAGAAACACAGATAGGGCAGCGTAGCAACATAAATGCCCTCCTAACCATACCCAAGCAGTACGAATTTTTTGGCAAAGTCCATTTTCCTCTCCAGGTCATGGAGACCTAACCCTAACCCTAAGTGGAATTTTCCTCCAATGGGATTTTTGCCATGTATTTTACCAAGAAACATAAATAGGGCAGGCTAGAAAAGTAAATGCCCTCCTAACCATACCCAAGCACTCCGAATTTGTTCATTATGTCTATTTTGCTCTATGTGTTCATAGTGACCTAACCCTAACCCTAACTGGAATTTTCCTATAATAGGATTTTCCAATGTATTTTACCAAGAAACATAGATAGGGAAGCCTAGAAAATTAAGTGCCCTCCTAACCATACCCAAGCACTCTGAATTTGTTGACAATGTCCATTTTGCTCTTTGCATTCATGGTTACCTAACCCTAAACCTAAGTGGAATTTTCCTCCAATGGGATTTTCCAATGTATTTTATCAAGAAACATAGATAGGGCAGCATAGAAACATTAGTGCCCTCCTAACCATACCCAAGCAGTACGAATTTTTTGGCAATGTCCATTTTACTCTCCAAGTTAATGGTGACCTAACCATAACACTAAGTGCAATTTTCCTCCAATGGGATTTTCCCATTTGTATTTTACCAGGAAACATATATAGGCCAGGCTAGAAAAGTCAGTGCCCTCCTAATCATACCCAAGCACTCCAATTTTGTTCATGATGTCCATTTTGCTCTCTGAGATCATGGTGACCTAACCCTAACCCTAAGAGTAATTTTCCTCAAATGGGGTTTTCCAATGTATTTTACCAAGAAACATAGATAGGGCAGCGTAGAAACGTAATACCCTCCTAACCATACCCAAGCACTCTGAATTTCTTGGCGATGACCATTTTTCTCTCCGACTACATGGTGACCTAACCCTAACCCTAAGTGTAATTTTCCTCCAATGGGATTTTCTCATGTATTTTTCCAGGAAACATAGAGCAGGCTAGAAAGGTAAGTGCCCTCCTAACCATAACCAAGCACTCCGAATTTGTTCATTACGTCTATTTTGCTCTATTTGTTCTTAGTGACCTAACCCTAACCCTAAGTGGAATTTTCCTCCAATGGGGTTTTCCAATGTATTTTACCAAGAAACATAGATAGGGCAGCGTAGAAACGAAAGTGCCCATCTAACCAAATCCAAGAACTCTGAATTTCTTGGCGATGTCCATTTTACTCTATGACTACATGGTGACCTAACCCTAACCCTAAGTGGAATTTTCCTCCAATTTGATTTTCCCATGTATTTTACCAGGAAACATAGATAGGGCAGGCTAGAAAAGTCAGTGCCCTCCTAACCATACCCAAGCACTCTGAATTTGTTGACAATGTCCATTTTGCTCCATGCATTCATGATTACCTAATCCTAATCCTAGGTGAAATTTTCCTCCAATGGGATTTTCCAATGTATTTTATCAAGAAACATAGATAGGGCAGCATAGATACGTTAGTGCCTTCCTAACCATACCCAAGCAGTACGAATTTTTTGGCAATGTCCATTTTACTCTCCGAGTGATTGGTGACCTAACCCTAACGCTAAGTGCAATTTTCCTCCAATGGGATTTTCCCATGTATTTTACCAAGAAAGATAGGACAGTGTAGAAAAGTAAGTGCCCTCCTAACCATACCCAAGTACTCCGAATTTGTTCCTGATGTCCTTTTTGCTCTATGCATTCATGGTGATCTAATCCTAACCCTACATGGAATTTTCCTCCAATGGTAATGTCCAATGTGTTTCACCAAGAAACACAGATAGGGCAGCGTAGCAACATAAGTGCCCTCCTAACCATACCCAAGCAGTACGAATTTTTTGGCAAAGTCCATTTTCCTCTCCAGGTCATGGAGACCTAACCCTAACCCTAAGTGGAATTTTCCTCCAATGGGATTTTTGCCATGTTTTTTACCAAGAAACATATATAGGCCAGGCTAGAAAAGTAAGTGCCCTCATAACCATACCCAAGCACTCCGAATTTGTTCATTACGTCTATTTTGCTCTATTTGTTCTTAGTGACCTAACCCTAACCCTAACTGGAATTTTGTTCCAATGGGATTTTCCCATGTATTTTACCAGGAAACATAGATAGGCCAGTCTAGAAAACGCAGTGCCCTCCTAACCATACCTAAGCACTCCGAATTTGTTCATGATATCTATTTTGCTATATGAGTTCATGGTGACCTAACCCTATCCCTAAGTGGAATTTTACTACAATAGGATTTTCCCATGTAGTTTACCAAGAAACATAGATAGAGAAGCCTAGAAAAGTAAGTGCCCTCCTAACCATACCCAAGCACTCTGAATTTCTTGACAATGTCCATTTTGCTCCATGCATTAATGATTACCTAATCCTAATCCTAGGTGAAATTTTCCTCCAATGGGATTTTCCAATGTATTTTATCTAGAAACATAGATAGGGCAGCATAGATACGTTAGTGCCTTCCTAACCATACCCAAGCAGTACGAATTTTTTGGCAATGTCCATTTTACTCTCCGAGTGATTGGTGACCTAACCCTAACGCTAAGTGCAATTTTCCTCCGATGGGATTTTCTCATGTATTTTACCAAGAAAGATAGGACAGTGTAGAAAAGTAAGTGCCCTCCTAACCATACCCAAGTACTCCGAATTTGTTCCTGATGTCCTTTTTGCTCTATGCATTCATGGTGATCTAATCCTAACCCTACATGGAATTTTCCTCCAATGGTAATTTCCAATGTGTTTCACCAAGAAACACAGATAGGGCAGCGTAGCAACATAAGTGCCCTCCTAACCATACCCAAGCAGTACGAATTTTTTGGCAAAGTCCATTTTCCTCTCCAGGTCATGGAGACCTAACCCTAACCCTAAGTGGAATTTTCCTCCAATGGGATTCTTGCCATGTTTTTTACAAGAAACATATATAGGCCAGGCTAGAAAAGTAAGTGCCCTCATAACCATACCCAAGCACTCCGAATTTGTTCATTAGGTCTATTTTGCTCTATGTGTTCATAGTGACCTAACCCTAACCCTAACTGGAATTTTCTTCCAATGGGATTTTCCCATGTATTTTACCAGGAAACATAGATAGGCCAGGCTAGAAAAAGCAGTGCCCTGCTAACCATACCTAAGCACTCCGAATTTGTTCATGATATCTATTTTGCTCTATGAGTTCATGGTGACCTAACCCTAACCCTAAGTGGAATTTTCCTCCAATTTGATTTTCCCATGTATTTTACCAGGAAACATACATAGGCCAGGCTAGAAAAGTCAATGACCTCCTAACCATACCCAAACACTCCGAATTTGTTCATGATGTCCATTTCGCTCTCTGAGTTCTTGGTGACCTAACCCTAACCCTAAGTGGAATTTTCCTCCAATTTGATTTTCCCATGTATTTTACCAGGAAAAATAGATAGGGCAGGCTAAAAAAGTCAGTGACCTCCTAACCATACCCAAACACTCCGAATTTGTTCATGATGTCCATTTCGCTCTCTGAGTTCATGGTGACCTAACCCTAACCCTAAGTGTAATTTTCCTCCAATGGGGTTTTCCAATGTATTTTACCAAGAAACATAGATAGGGCAGCGTAGAAACGAAAGTGCCCACCTAACCATATCCAAGAACTCTGAATTTCTTGGCGATGTCCATATTACTCTACGACTACATGGTGACCTAACCCTAACCCTAAGTGAAATTTTCCTCAAATGGGATTTTCTCATGTATTTTTCCAGGAAAAATAGAGCAGGCTAGAAGGGTAAGTGCCTTCCTAAGCATACCCAAGCACTCTGAATTTCTTGGCGATATCCATTTTGCTCTATGCATTCATGGTGACCTAACCCTAACCCTAAGTAGAATTTTCCTCCAATGGGATTTTCCAATGTATTTTACCAAGAAACATAGATAGGGCAGGCTAGAAAATTCAGTGACTTCCTAAACATACCCAAGCACTCTGAAATTCTGGGACATGTCCATTTTGCTCTAAGCATCATTGGTAAACACTAACCCCCCTCACAACCCAGTGGAATTTTCCTCCAATTTGATTTTCCCATGTATTTTACCAGGAAAAATAGATAGGGCAGGCTAAAAAAGTCAGTGACCTCCTAACCATACCCAAACACTCCGAATTTGTTCATGATGTCCATTTCGCTCTCTGAGTTCATGGTGACCTAACACTAACCCTAAGTGTAATTTTCCTCCAATGGGGTTTTCCAATGTATTTTACCAAGAAACATAGATAGGGCAGCGTAGAAACGAAAGTGCCCACCTAACCAAATCCAAGAACTCAGAATTTCTTGGCGATGTCCATTTTACTCTATGACTACATGGTGACCTAACCCTAACCCTAAGTGGAATTTTCCTCCAATTTGATTTTCCCATGTATTTTACCAGGAAACATACATAGGCCAGGCTAGAAAAGTCAGTGCCCTCCTAACCATACCCAAACACTCCGAATTAGTTCATGATGTCCATTTCGCTCTCTGAGTTCATGGTGACCTAACCCTAACCCTAAGTGGAATGTCCTCCAATTTGATTTTCCCATGATTTACCAGGAAAAATAGATAGGGGCAGGCTAAAAAGTCAGTGACCTCCTAACCATACACAAACACTCCAGAATTTGTCATGATGTCCATTTCGCTCTCTGAGTTCATGGTGACCTAACCCTAACCCTAAGTGTAATTTTCCTCCAATGGGGTTTTCCAATGTATTTTACCAAGAAACATAGATAGGGCAGCGTAGAAACGAAAGTGCCCACCTAACCAAATCCAAGAACTCAGAATTTCTTGGCGATGTCCATTTTACTCTATGACTACATGGTGACCTAACCCTAACCCTAAGTGAAATTTTCCTCCAATTTGATTTTCCCATGTATTTTACCACAGGAAACATAGATAGGCCAGGCTAGAAAAGTCAGTTTCCTCCTAACCATACCCAAGCACTCCAAATTTTTTCATGATGTCCATTTTGCTCTCTGAGTTCATGGTGACCTAACCCTAACCCTAAGTGGAATTTTCCTCAAATGGTATTTTCCAATGTATTTTACCAAGAAACATAGATAGGGCAGGCTAGAAAATTCAGTGACTTCCTAAACATACCCAAGCACTCTGAAATTCTGGGCCATGTCCATTTTGCTCTATGCATTCATGGTGACTAACACTAACCTAAGTGGAATTTTCCTCCAATTTGATCCATGTATTTTAACAGGAAACATACATAGCCAGGCCTAGAAAAGTCATGACCTCCAACCAAACCAACACTTACGAATTTTTCATGATGGCCATTTCGCTCTCTGAGTTCATGGTGACCGAACCCTAACCCTAAGTGTTGAATTTCCTCCAATGGGGTAGTTTCCAATGGTATTTACAGAAACATAGAATAGGGCAGCGTATAGAAACGTAAGTGCCCACCTAACAATACCAAAGAACTCTGAATTTGGCGATGTCCATTTTACTCTACGACTACATGGTGACCTAACCCTAACCCTAAGTGAAATTTTCCTCAAATGGGATTTTCTCATGTATTTGTCCAGGAAAAATAGAGCAGGCTAGAAGGGTAAGTGCCTTCCTAAGCATACCCAAGCACTCTGAATTTCTTGGCGATGTCCATTTTGCTCTATGCATTCATGGTGACCTAACCCTAACCCTAAGTAGAATTTTCCTCCAATGGGATTTTCCAATGTATTTTACCAAGAAACATAGATAGGGCAGGCTAGAAAATTCAGTAACTTCCTAAACATACCCAAGCACTCTGAAATTCTTGGCCATGTCCATTTCGCTCTCTGAGTTCATGGTGACCTAACCCTAACCCTAAGTGTAATTTTCCTCCAATGGGGTTTTCCAATGTATTTTACCAAGAAACATAGATAAGGCAGCGTAGAAACGAAAGTGCCCACCTAACCAAATCCAAGAACTCTGAATTTCTTGGCGATGTCCATTTTACTCTATGACTACATGGTGACCTAACCCTAACCCTAAGTGAAATTTTCCTCCAATTTGATTTTCCCATGTATTTTACCAGGAAATATAGATAGGGCAGGCTAGAAAAGTCAGTGACCTCCTAACCATACCCAAACACTCCGAATTTGTTCATGATGTCCATTTCGCTCTCTGAGTTCATGGTGACCTATCCCTAACCCTAAGTGGAATTTTCCTCCAATGGGGTTTTCCAATGTATTTTACCAAAAAACATAGATAGGGCAGCTTAGAAACGTAAGTGCCCACCTAATCATATCTAAGAACTCTGAATTTCTTGGCGATGTCCATTTTACTCTACGACTACATGGTGACCTAACCTAACCCTAAGAAAATCCTCAAATGGGATTTTCTCATGTATTTTTCCAGGAAAAATAGAGCAGGCTAGAAGGGTAAGTGCCTTCCTAAGCATACCCAAGCACCCTGACTTTCTTGGCGATGTCCATTTTGCTCTATGCATTCATGGTGACCTAACCCTAACCCTAAGTAGAATTTTCCTCCAATGGGATTTTTCAATGTATTTTACCAAGAAACATAGATAGGGCAGGCTAGAAAATTCAGTGACTTCCTAAACATACCCAAGCACTCTGAAATTCTTGGCCATGTCCATTTTGCTCTATGCATTCATGGTGAACTAACCCTAACTCTAAGTGGAATTTTCCTTCAATTTGATTTTCCCATGTATTTTACCAGGAAACATAGATAGGGCAGGCTAGAAAAGTCAGTGCCCTCCTAACCATACCCAAGCACTCCAAATTTGTTCATGATGTCCATTTCGCTCTCTGAGTTCATGGTGACCTAACCCTAACCCTAAGTGGAATTTTCCTCAAATGGTATTTTCCAATTTATTTTACCAAGAAACATAGCTAGGGCAGGCTAGAAAATTCAGTGACTTCCTAAACATACCCAAGCACTCTGAAATTCTTGGCCATGTCCATTTTGCTCTATGCATTCATGGTGACCTAACCCTAACCCTAAGTGGAATTTTCCTCCAATTTGATTTTCCCATGTATTTTACCAGGAAACATACATGGGGCAGGCTAGAAAAGTAAGTGCCCTCCTAACCATACCCAAGCACTCCAAATTTGTTCATGATGTCCATTTTGCTCTCTGAGTTCATGGTGACCTAACCCTAACCCTAAGTGGAATTTTCCTCCAATGGGTTTTTCCAATGTATTTTACCAAGAAACATAGATAGGGCAGCGTAGAAACGTAAGTGCCCACCTAACCATATCCAAGAACTCTGAATTTCTTGGCGATGTCCATTTTACTCTACGACTACATGGTGACCTAACCCTAACCCTAAGTGGAATTTTCCTCCAATTTGATTTTCCCATGTATTTTACCAGGAAACAAATAGAGCAGGCTAGAAGGGTAAGTGCCTTCCTAAGCATACCCAAGCACTCCTGAATTTCTTGGCGATGTCCATTTTGCTCTATGCATTCATGGTGACCTAACCCTAACCCTAAGTAGAATTTTCCTCCAATGGGATTTTCCAATGTATTTTACCAAGAAACATAGATAGGGCAGGCTAGAAAATTCAGTGACTTCCTAAACATACCCAAGCACTCTGAAATTCTTGGCCATGTCCATTTTGCTCTATGCATTCATGGTGAACTAACCCTAACCCTAAGTGGAATTTTCCTCCAATTTGATTTTCCCATGTATTTTACCAGGAAACATACATAGGCCAGGCTAGAAAAGTCAGTTTCCTACTAGCCATACCCAAGCACTCCAAATTTGTTCATGATGTCCATTTTGCTCTCTCAGTTCATGGTGACCTAACCCTAACGCTAAGTGGAATTTTCCTCAAATGGTATTTTCCAATTTATTTTACCAAGAAACATAGCTAGGGCAGGCTAGAAAATTCAGTGACTTCCTAAACATACCCAAGCACTCTGAAATTCTTGGCCATGTCCATTTTGCTCTATGCATTCATGGTGACCTAACCCTAACCCTAAGTAGAATTTTCCTCCAATTTGATTTTCCCATGTATTTTACCAGGAAACATACATAGGCCAGGCTAGAAAAGTCAGTGCCCTCCTAACCATACCCAAGCACTCCAAATTTGTTCATGATGTCCATTTCGCTCTCTGAGTTCATGGTGACCTAACCCTAACCCTAAGTGGAATTTTCCTCAAATGGTATTTTCCAATGTATTTTACCAAGAAACATAGATAGGGCAGGCTAGAAAATTCAGTGACTTCCTAAACATACCCAAGCACTCTGAAATTCCCCCCCTTTTTTTGGCCATGTCCATTTTGCTCTATGAATTCATGTGAACCTAACCCTCACCCTAAGTATCAATTTTTCGTCCGAAACAATTTTGATTTTCCCATGTATTTTAAAACCAGTAAACATACATAGGCCGGCTAGAAAATTTCAGTTTCCTCCTAATATACCCAAGCCTCCAATTTGTTTCATGATGTCCATTTTGCTCTAGATTTCATGGTGACCTAACCCTAAGTGGAATTTTCCTCCAATGGTATTTTCCAATGTATTTTACCAAGAAACATAGATAGGGCAGGCTAGAAAATTCAGTGACTTCCTAAACATACCCAAGCACTCTAAAATTCTTGGCCATGTCCATTTTCCTCTATGCATTCATGGTGACCTAACCCTAACCCTAAGTGGAATTTTCCTCCAATTTGATTTTCCCATGTATTTTACCAGGAAAAATACATAGGGCAGGCTAGAAAAGTCAGTGCCCTCCTAACCATACCCAAGCACTCCAAATTTGTTCATGATGTCCATTTTTCTTTCTGAGTTCATGTGACCTAACCCTAACCCTAAGTGGAATTTTCCTCCAATGGGGTTTTCCAATGTATTTTACCAAGAAACATAGATAGGGCAGGCTAGAAAATTCAGTGACTTCCTAAACATACCCAAGCACTCTGAAATGCTTGGCCATGTCCATTTTGCTCTATGAATTCATGGTGACCTAACCCTAACCCTAAGTAGAATTTTCGTCCAATTTTATTTTCCCATGTATTTTACCAGGAAACATACATAGGCCAGGCTAGAAAAGTCAGTTTCCTCCTAACTATACCCAAGCACTCCAAATTTGTTCATGATGTCCATTTTGCTCTCTGAGTTCATGGTGACCTAACCCTAAGTGGAATTTTCCTCAAATGGTATTTTTCAATGTATTTTACCAAGAAACATATATAGGGCAGGCTAGAAAATTCAGTGACTTCCTAAACATACCCAAGCACTCTAAAATTCTTGGCCATGTCCATTTTCCTCTATGCATTCATGGTGACCTAACCCTAACCCTAAGTGGAATTTTCCTCCAATGGGATTTTCCCATGTATTTTACCAGGAAACATAGATAGGCCAGGCTAGAAAAGTCAGTGCCCTCCTGACCATACCCAAGCACTCCAAATTTGTTCATGATGTCCATTTTGCTCTCTGAGTTCATGGTGACCTATCCCTAACCCTAAGTGGAATTTTCCTCCAATGGTATTTTCCAATGTATTTTACCAAGAAACATAGATAGGGCAGGCTAGAAAATTCAGTGACTTCCTAAACATACCCAAGCACTCTAAAATTCTTGGCCATGTCAATTTTCCTCTATGCATTCATGGTGACCTAACCATAACCCTAAGTAGAATTTTCCTCCAATGGGAGTTTCCCATGTATTTTACCAGGAAACATAGATAGGGCAGGCTAGAAAAGTCAGTGCCCTCCTAACCATACCCAAGCACTCCAAATTTGTTCATGATGTCCATTTTGCTCTCTGAGTTCATGGTGACCTAAACCTATCCATAAGTGGAATTTTCCTCAAATGGTATTTTCCAATGTATTTTACCAAGAAACATAGATAGGGCAGCGTATAAACGTAAGTCCCCACCTAACCATATCCAAGAACTCTGAATTTCTTGGCGATGTCCATTTTACTCTACAACTACATGGTGACC